>NC_138292.1:66507500-66537500 GCF_965601325.2 Salmo salar
CACACACACACACCCTTTATACACACACACACACCCTTATACACATCCACACACCCTTATACACACACCCTTATACACACACACACACACACACACACACACACACACACACACCACACACACACACACACACCACACACACACACACACACACACACACACACACACACACACACACAGGGAGACAGAAACACAAAGGCAAAGTCACGCATGCATGTCCAAGCGCACACACAAACACACACATACAAGCACTTTCAAGGGAGAGTGAGAGACAGACAGACAGACAGACAGACAGACAGACAGACAGACAGACAGACAGACAGACAGACAGACAGACAGACAGACAGACAGACAGACAGACAGACAGACAGGTAAAGGAATGAGAGACAGACAGACAGACAGACAGACAGACAGACAGACAGACAGACAGACAGACAGACAGACAGACAGACAGACAGACAGACAGACAGACAGACAGACAGACAGACAGACAGACAGACAGACAGACAGACAGACAGACAGACAGACAGACAGAGACCTAGATAGAGTGAGTGCAATACAGAAGAGACACAGACACACACTGAGAGAGACATAAAGAAGAGACACACACTCAGCATGTCACCTCTCCTCTCATAATGAAACGGTTTGCTTTGGTCTTTCAGCTAACCTGTCATTAACCAACAGCCACAGGCACTCAGACTGCTGTCTCTATCTCCCCCCCCCCCTCTCTCTCTTTCTATATCTCTCTCCTTCTCTGTTTCCTTCTCAATTCAATTCAATTTAAGGGCTTTACTGGCATGGGAAACGTATGTTTACATTGCCCTCAGACTGCTTTCTCTCTCTCTTTCTCTCTCTCTCCTTCTCTGTCTTCTTCCTCTCTCTCTCCTTCCCCCCCCCTCTCTCTCTGTCTCTGTTCTCTCTCTCTGATCCTCTCAACCCCTCTCTCTCTCCCTACTGACCGTGTGCTTCCTTAAAATGTTCCTCCAGTCCTGTCCAGCAGAATTAACTATTTAGCCAGGAAGTCATTGGCGGTGTGTCTCTCTGTGCAAATTAGAGGGGAAGAGGAGAAGATTAAAGAGAGAGAGAGAGAACAGGTTGAAAGAGCTGCTAATGACCTGGAATGGATTGGGGGAGGGATGGAGGAAAGGAGGGAGGAAGGGATGGAAGAGCGAAGGCAGGGAGGGAGGAAAGGGAGACTGTCGTCTCTCAGTCTCCGTCGCTCACACTCCTTTCTTTCTGTCTCCGTCTCAGTCTGTCTCTATATCTCTTTCTTCCCCTCCTCCTCTCTCTCCTTCTCTCATTTCTCTGCAATTCCTGAGTTAGAGCCGGTGGCCCTTGGAGACATATATGGTGTGATTCTTAAAGTGCTGAGTGGACCCACATGAGAACAGGAGGAAGAGAGGAGGAGAGGAGAGGAGGAGTGCTGTGGGAATCCTCCCTCTGTCGTTTTCACAGCCCTTCCACTCGTCACCGCTCCCACTTCCTGTCCCTTATGAAATCCTGACGATTGCGCACACACACGCATGACACAGACACACACACACAGACACAAGCATGGATGGAGCGTGATCCTCCGTTGTGCTGGTGGCGTTTTCTTTTTATTTCCCAGGTGGGCCAAGTACATAATGTGTTTGTCTCCCTCAATGTTTCCATTGTCTCGTTTTATTCCTTTAGTGTAAACACAGTCAATTTTCAGGTTTTATTACAAACAGCTCACTAGAGTATAGAAGAAAAACAACAACTGCTGCAGTGTGAATCTATCTAGGAAAGCTATGCTCTTCAATGATGGCTTATGTTAAGTTTGGCCTTTCCATGGGTACATTCAATTCCTGTTCACCAGTCTAATGGTTATGAGTCAATGCATGGAAGATGGCTGGCTGGTGGTGATTTGATTAAACCAACACATTCTACCCACACTTATCCTTTCCCATTCTCTCTCTCTCTCTCTCTCACTCCTTCTCCCACTATCTCTCTGTCCTTCTCTCAACATACTCCTCCCAGCCAGGTCACCCGTGATACAAGTCAGTATTCCACGTCCATCCATGTCTGAGGACGTCGGGAGATGATGTGGGAACCGGCCACTAGGGGTAACAAATCAAATCAAATCAAATGCATTTATATAGCCCTTCGTACATCAGCTGATATCTCAAAGTGCTGTACAGAAACCCAGCCTAAAACCCCAAACAGCAAGCAATGCATGTGAAAGAAGCACGGTGGCTAGAAAAAGCTCCCGTGGAAAAACTCCCTAGAAAGGCCAAAACCTAGGAAGAAACCTAGAGAGGAACCAGGCTATGAGGGGTGGCCAGTCCTCTTCTTGCAGTGCCGGGTGGATATTATAACAGAACATGGTCAAGATGTTAAAATGTTCATAAATGACCAGCATGGTCAAATAATAATAATCATAGTAGTTGTCGAGGGTGCAACAAGCACGTCCGGTGAACAGGTCAGGGTTCCATAGCCGGAGGCAGAACAGTTGAAACTGGAGCAGCAGCACGGCCAGGTGGACTGGGGACAGCAAGGAGTCATCATGCCAGGTAGTCCTGAGGCATGGTCCTAGGGCCAACCCAGACAGGAAGACCACGTCAGTGACTCAACCCACTCAAGTGACGCACCCCTCCCATGGACAGCATGGAAGAGCACCAGTAAGCCAGTGACTCAGCCCCTGTAATAGGGTTAGAGGCAGAGAATCCCAGTGGAGAGAGGGGAACCGGCAAGGCAGAGACAGCAAGGGCGGTTCGTTGCTCCAGCCTTTCCGTTCACCTTCACACTCCTGGGCCAGACTATACTTAATCATAGGACCTACTGAAGAGATAAGTCTTCAGTAAAGACTTAAAGGTTGAGACTGAGTCTGCGTCTCTCACATGGGTAGGCAGACCATTCCATAAAAATGGAGCTCTATAGGAGAAAGCCCTACCTCCAGCCGTTTGCTTAGAAATTCTAGGGACAATTAGGAGGCCTGCGTCTTGTGACCGTAGCGTACGTGTAGGTATGTACGGCAGGACCAAATCGGAAAGACAGGTAGGAGCAAGCCCATGTAATGCTTTGTAGGTTAGCAGTAAAACCTTGAAATCAGCCCTAGCCTTAACAGGAAGCCAGTGTAGAGAGGCTAGCACTGGAGTAACAGTGAGCGCTGTTACGTTGAAGAAGGTTTCAGTTTTTCTAGGGTGTTGTGGACGGGGACGGTGGATGCCAAAGGTTGTATGTTCAAATCCAGCAATACAAAGTTGTTTTTATATATTTTAGTTTTCAGCCTATCCCAATACTTAACCCTTACCTTAATCATTCAGACTTAATGCCTAACCTTAAGAATTCCGAGTTAATGCCTAAACGTAACCTTAAACACTAAGAAATGTAACGTTTGGAACAACTTAGAAATGTGACGTTTGGAACAACTTAGAAATGTGACGTTTGAGAAACATGGGATGAACGTCTAATTTTGAAGTGAGACAGAGCGTGTAGCTCCTCCTCCTCTACCATTCCACCTTTTCTCTCTCTCTCTCTGCTCTCTCCCTCTCTCTGAAACACAGGACAAAAAGTCGCACCTAACAACCCTCTTCCTCCTTCCCAATATCTCTCTCTCCTAATCCCCCCACCCCCCCTTCTTTCCCCGGTGAAGGACAGACTCTGCAGTCTGCAGATTGAGGATGCTGTAGAGTGGTAACCTTTCCCTGGGTCCTCTCTGATTTCATTATTCCATTATGGGAGAGGCTTCCACCATGGCTATCCCATTAGGTTAAGACTCAGCCCAGTGGGAGAGGAGAGGAGAGGAGAGGAGAGGGAGGACGAGCATGCAAGCAGCCTGCCTGGCTGTGTGTTTAGAGTGTGGGTGTGTGTGGGTGTGTGTGGGTGGGTGTGGGTGTGTGTGGAGGTGTGTAAGGGAGGGAGAAGAAGAGGCCCAAAGTTAAGTGCTGCTGTCTGGAGAAAGAGATTGACATGCGAATGATCCCATTTTGATATTTACCAACCAATGGGTCGTCAGTTCCAAGGACTTCCTCTGGCTGTTGAAACTGCTGCAGGAGGAACCTTCCAGCTGGGTCAGGCTGTAATACCTCTGACATCTGACTGAAACACCTCTGGAGCTACAGTACGAGCAACTTCTAGAATGACTTAGTTATAATACGCTGAGGGATCTCTTAGTCCGTTATCAAATCAAGGTTTATTGGTCGCGTACACAGATTTGCTGGTGTTATAGCGGTTGCAGTGAAGTGCTTGTGTTACTAGCTCCAATGGTACAGTAGAATGTCTGGCAAACACAATACGAATACAGAAATAATTGAATAATCTAAACGAGAGATCAGAACGAGTCCCACAATAGTCCTTTATTGTGAGCATGATACCTCCACTGCATATAGCGATCAGGATGATAGTCCAGAACATGTTTTAGATCAACATAGTGACCACTGCTTTATTTATACTTAAAGTTCCCTCCCTTTTCAGCCCCCCCAATATCTTGCAGTTACTTTGACCCAGTCAGTGGTGGGAGTGAAGCGGTCTGGGTAGTCATTAATCATTCAGAGGATTCTAAGGTCGGAGTGTTGCCCCCGACAACAGCGACATCATCATCTAGGCCTCATGATCCGCCCACTTCACATCCCTCTGACATTTTAACCGCCCCATTTAGTGAGAAAGCTTTTTGGTGGTTCAGTTAGGAGGGACCGTTTAAACTGGAGAGACACACACATAGGAACCCCCCCCCCCCCCCCCCCCCCCCCAGTCTGAGTAGCCCAATCTATCTCTCTAATTCCATCAACCACCCATGGCCCAGTCCGGTAGCCTCATAGCCTAATCCCCAAATCAATCTCTTGGTCAGGAACTATGGGAGCTCTTTCCTCCCTAGGAACCAGGATGAACCAGGATGGATGTAACCCTGGTACCCAGAAGGCTGAACAATAGGAGCTCAGCCCAGGCAGGGAGAGTGCAGACCAGGGATCTTCCCCATAGCCCCCATAGCCTTAACTAGCTTTCCCATTCACTGGAAGCCAGTTAGCCTGTTAGCCTGTTAGGCTCAGACAATGAAGGAATGAAGGGGGCTCTATTGCAGTGAGTGACAGGGCCAATGGAGAGATGAAGGGGGCTGTTTGCTCTTCTTCTCTATTGCAGTGAGTGACGGGCAAATGCAGATTCAGCCAAGGCTTATAGATATAGACAGAAGGGAGGGTTCCCTCTCTCTCTCCATCTCCTCCATTGAGCATCTGTGCTTTATTAAAAGAAGCCCCCTATTCATCCATTTTAGTGTCCTCGCCCCAGAATGGTGGTTTCATGTGTATTGTGGTGATCATCCTAACCTCCCGGTCGTCATTTCTGCCTGCTGATATTTTACTCCAGGGGATTTGAAAGGCCCTGGTCAAAAGCAGTACACTACATAAAGAATAGGGTGCCATTAAGGACAAAGCCTAATATTCTTTAGTGCCTCATTTCTATGGGCGATTACACTCTGACATTGGGAGGATTTCTCCTTTTTTCATTCATTCCTTCTTCTTTTTTAATCCGTTCTGTGCCTCCGCTTGGACATTAAAATGAGCTATGACCGTTGGCAGTTGAGTTGTTATTTTGTCTATACAGAATAGTCGATATTCAGAATGAAAACCAATAAAAACCCATTGATGTCAGTTGTCAGTTAGTGGACTTTGCTGAAAACAACTTTACGGAGAATTATTGCCCTGCCTGAACAATTCAAACATTATCCCTCCTTCAAGGACAATCAGTTAGTCAGTCAGTCATTTTTGTCCCAAGTCTTGAGACGGGACAATAAGCTATGTGAACTGTTCTACAGAATCAATCAGCGAGGGCAAAGACACACAGGGCCTCGTTGTGTGATTGAGAGAGAGGGAGTGGGAGAGAGAGACAGAGAGAAAGAAAGAGAAAGAAAAGAGTGAAAAGTTGATATTTCATACTGAGCCACAGCTGCAGGAGAGTAGAGAGGCCACAGCCTCAAACTGAAACACATCGTAGTTACCTTCAGACGGTGAAGTGACTATTTGCATTGACTGCTCAATAAGGTCCAGTATTTACACCCAGAAGGGAAGAGAGAGAGGAGAAGAGAGAGAGGGGAAGAGAGAGAGGGGAAGAGGGAGAGGGGAGAGAGAGAGGGGGGAGAAGAGAGAGAGAAGGAGAGAGAGGAGAAGAGAGAGAGGGGAGAAGAGAGAGAGGAGAGAGAGAGAGAGGAGAAGAGAGAGAGGGGAAGAGAGGAGAAGAGGGAGAGAGAGGAGAAGAGAGTGAGGGGAAGAGGGAGAGGGGAAGAGAGAGGGGAGAAGAGGGAGAGGGGAAGAGAGAGAGGGGAAGAGAGAGAGGGGAAGAGAGGAGAAGAGGGAGAGAGAGGAGAAGAGAGTGAGGGGAAGAGAGAGAGGGGAAGAGAGAGAGGAAAAGAGAGAGAGGGGAAGAGAGAGAGGAGAAGAGGGAGAGGGGAGAGAGAGAGGAGAAGAAGGAGAAGGGAAGAGAGAGAGGAGAAGAGAGAGAAGAGAGAGGGGAAGAGAGAGAGAAAGAGAGAGAGGGGAAGAGAGAGGGGTAGAGAGAGAGAAGAGAGAGAGGGGAAGAGAGAGAGAAACATACAGACAAAGACAGAGTGAAACAGACGGAGAGAGAAGTAGAAAGAGAGAGAGAGAGGAGACAGGAATATAGAGCCAAGACCTAAACTCCCTCTGCCTCACCTCCCCCTCTCCTCTTCAAATAATCCCTCCTTCTCCCTCTCTTCTCCCTCACTGGGCAGCCAGGCATGCTGGGGGAGTCGACTAGAGGGGGTGTGTGTGAAGCAGGGAGAAGGGGGGCGCCAGACCCCAGACAAAGGGTGCAGATGGCTACTCCTCCACAGTTTTTGTAGTCAGGGGTACGTAACAGACGTCTGTGAAGGGAGCATGCCCTCCTACGGAGTTTATTTCAGTCCCCCGTTGAAAGGCTTGGCGGAGACGGGTGCTTAGAGAGCTGAGCCCCCCCCCCCCCCCAACACACCCCTCCCTTACTGCGGTCACCTGACCCGCCCGACCCGACCAACCCCCCCACTCACTGGCCCACCACCTACGACCTCTATGAGGTTACATGTACAGAAATGAACAAGGGAAGGTGTCGGACGGAGAGAAAGAAAGAAAGAAGAAAGAAAGTGGACTTACGTGCCTATCGTGAAAACATGTATTGTTAATATTACATACATAGTAATGTCATTAGGAGGATTCAAGGACTTTGCTGTTGCATGCCTTAACTGTGAAAGGTTCAACCTGACCCACAGAACTCACTGTACTGTTATGGCACCTTCCCCCAGTGTACTTTCAGAAGAATGTGCTCTTGTAATATTTGTGCTTGTCGGTCAGGTTCGAATCCAGGCTGTATCACAACCGGCCATGATTGGGAGCCCCATAGGGCGGCGCACAATTGGCCCAGCGTCGTCCGGGTTCGGCCGGGGTAGGCCGTCATTGTAAATAAGAATTTGTTCTTAACTGACTTGCCTAGTTAAATAACGGTTAAATAAAAAAAGTTAAAAATGTAAAAAAGCCAAAATAATGGAAACACTTGAGTAAATATACAAAGTATATTGAATGCTGGTGCTTCCACACAGGTGTGGTTCCTGAGTTAATTAAGCAATTAATATCCCATCATGCTTAGGGTCATGTAATGGGCAGGCCATTATTTTGGCTACCATGGCTATGCCCCCATGGGATGACAATGCCCCCATCCACAGGGCACGAGTGAAAGCATGAAAACGATGTAAACCATATGCCATGGCTTTTTCTACATACTGCCTCTGGAATACACCACCGCATGGCCTACTGCCCTATATCCAGTCTTACAGAGCGGGATCCCATATCATGGCCCACTGAAGACTGACACTGACTTAACTCCAGGGATCTTCTGTGTAGTGAGGGGCTTGACAACCTGGGATTTAGCCACAACGTGTGCATTGTGACAGTTGGTGTGTTTGTGACGTGGCAGCCGCCTACACTACACAGCTCATATAATACTGTAGGTTCCTGTGTGTGTGGAGGAGGGAGAGACACGGTGGGGGAAGAGAGAGTCGGGGAGGAAGAGAAAGCATGTGTGTTTGGGTATGTATGTTGGGTGAGAGAGAGAGAGAGAGAGAGAGAGAGAGAGAGAGAGAGAGAGAAAGCATGTAGCATGTGTATGTATGAGTGAGTGTCAAATCCAATCCAATAAAAGTTTATTGGTCGCGTGCACAGTTTAACAAATGTTATAGCTGGTGGAGTGAAATGCTTATGTTGCTAGCACCTAACAATGCAGTAAAATGTCCACAAAATCAAGAAATGTTGTAACGAATCCAATTAACAACCCAAATAGCACTGTAACTGTGATCCAAATCCTATCTATACGTACTGTGTGTGTGTGTGTGTGTGTGTCACCAACCGGCCTGTGAAAAGAGGTCATTGCAGCCGCAGGGGAATGAGCGGAGGGGGCTAGGAAGGAGGTACGTGATCACGACAAAGGCTTTAATGGAGACGGCACCATGTCTTTTCTCTCTCCTTTCTCTGTTTCCCTCCCTTTCTCTTTCTCTCCCACCCCCTCAGCCTCTCACCCCCTCAACCTGTGGGTGACTACTGGCGTGCTCTGGGGGGAGATACAGACCTCACCCTCCTGACACAGTGACGGTGCATCAGCCATAGAGGTCAATAAGGTATGACCCCTGTACTGTGAGTTCTGTCTCCAGGGTGTTCCGTCTCATTGTACTGCCTATCTCCACAGTGGCAGGCTAATGGGAGGATAGATTTCTACTAAGTGACACAGATTAATGGCTTGGAATCCTTCTTGTCTCTGTCTTGCTGTCATAGTGTCTATCTGTCCACTAGCTGAGCTGGCCACACGCACCACATGTATATCCCCATATTAGGAGCTTTTACCAATGAAGAATGTTATTTTGTTTATTGTCTTTCACCACAATTATATTCACATCTAATAGCACATAGTACAGTATTAGTGGTTATGGACAGACAGACAGACAGACAGACAGACAGACAGACAGACAGACAGACAGACAGACAGACAGACAGACAGACAGACAGACAGACAGACAGACAGACAGACAGACAGACAGACAGACAGACAGACAATGGAATCTTTTAGGCTGTCCTGGTTTGTCTTTTGTCTCCATTTTCCCTCTGTCTCCTTTACCTCTACCCCCCGCCCAACACCATGTCTCTCTCTCAATTCAATTTAAATTCAATTCAATTGAAGAGCTTTATTGTCATGGGAAACATATGTTAACATCGCCAAAGCAAGTGAAGTAGATAATAAACAAAAGTGAAATAAACAATAAAAAATAAGAGTAAACATTACACTCATAAAAGTTCCAAATAGTTAAAGTACAAAAGGGAAAATATATAAATATTGGTTGTATTTACAATGGCGTTCGTTCTTCACTGGTTGCCCTTTTCTTGTGGCAACAGGCCACAAATCTTGCTGCTGTGATTGCACACTGTGGTAACTCACAGTAGATATGGGAGTTTATCAAAATTGGATTTGTTTTCAAATTATTTGTGGGTCTGTGTAATCTGGGGGAAATATGTGTCTCTAATATGGTCATACATTTGGCAGGAGGTTAGGAAGTGCAGCTCAGCCTGTCTTCTCTTGAGAGCCAGGTCTGCCACCAGCGGCCTTTCTCAATGGCAAGGCTACTATGCTCACTGAGTCTGTACATAGTCAAAGCTTTCCTTAAGTTTGGGTCAGTCACAGTGGTCAGGTATTCTGCCACTGTGTACTCTCTGTTTAGGGCCAAATAACATTCTACTTTGCTCTGTTTTTTAGTTAATTCTTTCCAATGTGTCAAGTAATTATCGTTTTGTTTTCTCATGATTTGGTTGGGTCTAATTGTGTTGCTGTCCTTGGGCTCTGTGGGGTCTGTTTGTGTTTGTGAACAGAGCTCCGAGACCAGCTTGCTGAGGGGACTCCTTCTCCAGGTTCATCTCTCTGTAGGTGATGACTTTGTTATGGAAGGTTTGGGAATCGCTCCCTTTTAGGTGGTTGTAGAATTTAACAACTCTTTTCGGGATTTTGATCATTAGCTGGTATCGGACTAATTCTGCTCTGCATGCATTATTTGGTGTTTTACGTTGTATATGTAGGATATCTTAGAAGAAATCTGCATGCAGTGTCTGAATTTGGTGTTTGTCCCATTTTGTGAATTCTTGGTTGGTGAGCGGACCCCATACTTCACAACCATAAAGGGCAATGGGTTCTATAACTGATTTAAGTATTTTTTTTGCCAGATCCTAATTGGTATGTTGAATTTTATGTTCCTTTTGATGGCATAGAAGACCCTTCTTGCCTTGTCTCTCAGATCGTTCACAGCTTTGTGGAAGTTACCTGTGGCTCTGATGTTTGGGCCGAGGTATGTATAGTTTTTTGTGTGCTCTAGGGCAACGGTGTCTAGATGGAATTTGTATTTGTGGTCCTGGCAACTGGGCCTTTTTTGGAACACCATTATTTTTTGTCTTACTGAGATTTACTGTCAGGGCCCAGGTCTGACAGAATCTGTGCAGAAGATCTAGGTGCTGCTGTAGGCCCTCCTTGGTTGTGGACAGAAGCACCAGATCATCAGCAAACAGTAGACATTTGACTTCAGATTCTAGTAGGGTGAGGCCAGGTGCTGCAGACTGTTCTAGTGCCCTCGCCAATTCGTTGATATAAATGTTGAAGAGGGTGGGGCTTAAGCTGCATCCCTGTCTCACCCCCCGGCCCCGTGGAAAGAAATATGTGTTTTTTGCCAATTGTTACTGCACACTTGTTGTCTCTGCCCCTTTCTCTCCCTTCTTTCTTTCTTTCTTTCTTTCTTTCTCTTCTTTCTTTCTCTTCTTTCTTTCTTCTCTTTCTTCTCTTTCTTTCTTTCTTTCTCTTTCTTCTCTCCCTTTCCGTCTTTCTTTCTTTCTTTGTCTTTCTCTCTCTCTCTCTGTTTTCCTTCTCTTTTCCCACCTATCTGCTCCTCCTATCCGCCTCCACCTGGTTGCCCCACAACCTGATATTAAAAAGGGATTAGGGCACTCTGAAAACAACATGGGTAATTTCCTGTTGGAGAGAACTCAACTAAACTCTCTCTCCTCGCTCTTTCACTTCCCCCTTTCGCTCTCTCTTTCTCTCTCTCCGCCCAGACAGCCGGGCCTGTAGAGATTTGGAGGGAGACGATGGAGGGGTGGGATGGGGAGGGAGGAAATGTAAGTGTGACTCCCCAGAGACTCTCCTTCTGTCAGGGTGAGAAAGGAGAGGATAGGAGGGGTGAGAGGATTCTTCCTGTATCCGTTGTCTTCCTCTCCTATTCTCCTCTATTCAGAACCTTTACTGATGAGGGATACATCTGTACTGACTGTACTGAGACCCTCCCTGACCCCCCCCCACACACACACACACACATCCCCCACCTCTCCTACTCACACATCCCCACACTCGCTGCCAAACATCCACTGTCACATGTGTCCATTGTGAAGATTTGTTGCTGAAGACACTGGAGATCAGGGCAGAGAAGGGAGTTTGCGTGACCAGGGCTGGGAGGAGAGCAGAGCAGGACAGGGCAGAGCAGGACCGGGCAGGGTAGGACAGAGCAGGACAGGGCAGAGCAGGACAGGGCAGAGCAGGACAGGGCAGAACAGGACAGGGCAGAACAGGACAAGGCAGGACAGAGCAGGACCGGGCAGGGCAGGACAGAGCAGGACAGGGCAGAGCAGGACAGGGCAGAACAGGACAGGGCAGAACAGGACAGGGCAGAACAGGACAAGGCAGGACAGAGCAGGACCGGGCAGGGCAGGACAGAGCAGGACAGGGCAGAGCAGGACAGGGCAGAACAGGACAGGGCAGAGCAGGACAGGGCAGAACAGGACAGGGCAGAAAAGGACAAGGCAGGACAGAGCAGGACCGGGCAGGGCAGGACAGAGCAGGACTGGACAGGGCAGGGCAGGGCAGGGCAAGGCCAGGACAGGGCAGGACAGAGCGGGACCGGACAGGGCAGGACAGAGCAGGGCAGGGCAGGGCAGAGCGGGCAGGGCAGGGCAGGACAGAGCAGGACAGGACAGGGCAGGACAGAGCAGGACCGGACAGGGCAGGACAGAGCAGGGCAGGGCAGAGCGGGCAGGGCAGGGCAGGACAGGACAGGGCAGGACAGGGCAGGACAGAGCAGAGCAGGGTAGGACAGAGCAGGACAGGGCAGGGTAGGACAGAGCAGGACAGGGGTAGGACAGAGCAGGACAGGGGTAGGACAGAGCAGGACAGGGCAGGGTAGGACAGAGGCAGGACAGGGCAGAACAGGACAGGACAGAGCAGGACAGGGCAGAACAGGACAGGACAGAGCAGGACAGGGCAGAACAGGACAGGACAGAGCAGGACAGGGCAGAACAGGACAGGACAGAGCAGGACAGGACAGAGCAGGCATGGGGTCCAGCAGTCCATGGCCTTTTCACAATTGCATAATCCTTGCGTCATCTCTCCTCGTTTCCTTCTCAAAACCCATTGGACGAGAAGGTCGGAGGGGAGGGACCTTTGGCTTTCTCATCCAATGGATTTTGAGAAGGAGACGAGGAAAGAGGATGTGAGGAATATGCAATTGAGTGCCATCTGGTCTTCTGGCCCAACCCAGCTCAACCTAACTCAACATAACTAACCCAGTCTGGTTAAGCACAATATCGCATGACATCATACTGCGCCATCTGAGTCAATATTCGAGTGTGTGTCTGAGTCAATAAGAGATTATAAACTGGGTGGTTTGAACCCTGAATGCTGATTGACTGACAGCTGTGGTATATTAGACCGTATACCACGGGTATGACAAAACATGTGTTTTTCCTGCTCTAATTACATTGGTAACTAGTTTATAATAGCAATAAGGCACCTCGGGGTTTGTGGTATATGGCCAATATACCACGGCTAAGGGCTGTTTCCAGGCACTTCGCTTTGCATCGTGCCTAAGAAGAACAGCCCATAGCTGTGGTATATTGGCCATATACCACACCCACTCGGGCCTTATTGCTTAAATAACATCATGTCATTGTGGTTAGGGGGAATCCATGCCACTGACTCCTCTCACTCTCTACTTCATTTATATCTTTCATCACAATGGTCGTGGAGCTTCTTTTTATTCTATATCTAGACTAGCTAGTAGTCAAATGCAGGAGCATTAAACAGAGCCACACTGTTAGCCTGTTCAGAGCTGTGAAGGAAACAGAATTTGCATCCCAAATGGCACCCTATTCCCTATATAGTGCACTACGTTTGACCAGGGCCCAGTGCACTACAAAGTGAATAGGGTGCCATTTGGGACACAACATAATCATTAGAGGAACCACTCAACCATCTATAAACACAGGACCCAGGCTGACAGAGAGAGAGAAAGCATCTGTCTGTACAGTCTCATCTAGGAGGTGGCTTTTTTATTTCTGAACATGTACAGTTACACTGCATTAAGCAGGGGCAACGGAGACAGGGCAGGGGGGTTGGTGGAGGCTGTTGAGCGATGGGTAGAGAGAAGGGGGTGAGAGGTAGGTTCGATTCCCACGGGGGGCCAGCACAGGAAAAAAAAAAAATAATAATAATAATAATATAATAAATGTATGAAATGTATGCATTCACTACTGTAAGTCGCTCTGGATAAGAGTGTCTGCTAAATGACTAAAATGTCAAATGTCAAAGGTAGAGAGAGGGGGTAGAGACATAGGGGAGAGGGTAGAAGTTGGGGAAAGAGAGGCTGGAGAGAGAGGTGAGGGGATATAGTGAGGGGGGTATTGAGTGGGTAGAGAGGGGTGGGAGGATACAGAGAGAGATACAGAGAGGGTGGAGAGAGGGGACGAGGGGGTAGAGAGAGGGGACCGGATACTAGAGAGAGATAGAGGGGTAGAGAGAGGGGACGAGGGGGTAGAGAGAGGAGACCGGTTACTAGAGAGGGATAGAGGGGTAGAGAGAGGGGACCGGATACTAAAAAGGGGACGAGGGGATAGAGAGAGGAGACCGGTTACTAGAGAGGGATAGAGGGGTAGAGAGAGGGGACCGGATACTAAAAAGGGGACGAGGGGATAGAGAGAGGAGACCGGTTACTAGAGAGGGATAGAGGGGTAGAGAGAGGGGACCGGATACTAAAAATGGGACGAGGGGATAGAGAGAGGGAACCGGATAGTAGAGAGGGATAGAGAGAGGGGACAAGGGGGTAGAGAGTGGGGACCAGATACTAGGGAGGGATAGAGGGGGGTAGAGAGAGGGGACCAGATACTAGGGAGGGATAGAGGGGGGTAGAGAGAGGGGACAAGGGGGTAGAGAGAGGGGACCAGATACTAGGGAGGGATAGAGGGGGGTAGAGAGAGGGGACGAGGGGGTAGAGAGAGGGGACCAGATACTAGGGAGGGATAGAGGGGGGTAGAGAGGGTGAGGGGTTAGAGAGAGGGGACCGGATATTAGGGAGGGATAGAGGGGGGTAGAGAGAGGGGACGAGGGGGTAGAGAGAGGGGACCAGATACTAGGCAGGGATAGAGGGGGGTTGAGAGGGTGAGGGGTTAGAGAGAGGGGACCGGATATTAGGGAGGGATAGAGGGGGGTAGAGAGAGGGGACTGGATACTAGGGAAGGATAGAGGGGGCTAGAGAGAGTGAGGGGGTAGAGAGAGGGGATGAGGGGGTAGAGAGAGGGGGCAAGGGGGTAGAGAGGGGGGGGCGAGGTGGTAGAGAGAGGGGGCGAGGGGTGTCCTGTAGAGAGGGGATAGAGAACTGGGAGCGGGGGTACAGGGGGGTGGGGGTGAGAGGAAGTGCCCCTGTGCTTCTGTTCTCCAGACGGAGTCGTGCTGTGAGTGTCACAACCATGAGCCAGGACTCATCCAGATGGATGCACAGCCAGGGGGAGTCGACATGATACACACACACACACACACACACACACACACACACACACACACACACACACACACACACACACGTAGTTCTACGTACATTTTTGTGGCTGAATTTTTGGACTGCCACCCCTTCCCCCCATGACACGGGTTAGCATTAACATAGTAGCATCTACAGTAGGCCAGGCACCACTCAGATGAATATGGAGGAACAAGGGACCGCTAAACAAGATACTTCTACTGAATAGGCCCCTCCCCCATGACATGTTGACACGTGCTAGCAAAGTATCCCCATTCATAACATCTATAGTGTGGACTACAGTAGAACCTTAACAGCTTCCCCCAATAGACCCCCCATGACATGGACTAGTAGGACAGTAGGCTAGCCCCCCCTCCCCATATGCTACTCTATGACTGTGTGGAACTGGCCAACAGAGGCCGTTGTTTGGGTGCTACCCTCAACAGACACCACGGCACCGTGACCCCCTCCCAGTTCCCTCATCGAGTGTCAGTGTGTCCAGTGTAGTGGGCAGTATATATATATATATATCAGTAGAGGCTGCTGAGGGGAGGACGGTGAATAACAATGGCTAGAGCGGAGTGAATGGAATGGCATCAACCCACGTTTAATGTATATGATACCATTCCACCTATTCCACTCCAGTCATTACCAGGAGCCCGTCCTCCCTAATTAAGGTGCCACCAACCTCCTGTGGTATATATACCTCATTTGTGGCTCATAACAAGACTAAGCAATGTTTATCTCACTCCATAAAGATAATTCAAATATACAAGCATTAGGCAATGAGTTGACGTAGACTAGCAAGAATTGGTCTGAGAATTGTACACTACACAAGTGTTAGCTGAGTGGTTGAATGAACTACGGACATCACAGCATCAAACCTCTTGACTTGATCGCATGCCTTTAATGTTCAGTGCAGGAAAGTCTACATTTACTCAACAAAGTGCCATTATCATATCACATTTGTTAACGTCAGGGTCAGAGTTCAATGCAATGATTCCTGTCGACAAATCACAGAAGCAAACGCAACACTTAAGTTAAGGGAAGAGGGTGAGAGGAGAAGAGAAGTTAACGGGTAATATCGCTGTACTCCACGAACTCTTAGCCACTCTCCCCTCCCCCACACACACTCCCAGTCAGATTTAGGAAGCACATAACGTCATGGTGAGTTGCTTGTATATTTCATATTTTATTTATTTGCAAAGAGGAAAAATGCAGTCAAGGCACAACGGCACACACACCCCCGCAGCCACCTAGCAACTCCACTAGCAGTCCCATGTTTACCGTGCAATAAAGTCACCATTTTGTGTCAACACTGTGCACTGTAATTGGTTAACATCAGCATGAAATGAACTCTTGGATTGATTCGGTTCAGTTCCAGAAGGTTTGGCAGAATCACGACTCTTTGGAGGTGATGCGTACACATTACATTTGTGATAGATACACATACAATTAGGCGTGTCATAGAAGAAATATCATGGTGGGTCCCAGTCAAGTCAGTAGTTTAGGTCCCAGTCAAGTCAGTAGTTTAGGTCCCAGTCAAGTCAATAGTTTAGGTCTCAGTCAAGTCAATAGTTTAGGTCTCAGTCAAGTCAATAGTTTAGGTCCCAGTCAAGTCAATAGTTTAGGTCCCAGTCAAGTCAATAGTTTAGGTCCCAGTCAAGTCAATAGTTTAGGTCTCAGTCAAGTCAATAGTTTAGGTCTCAGTCAAGTCAATAGTTTAGGTCCCAGTCAAGTCAGTAGTTTAGGTCTCAGTCAAGTCAATAGTTTAGGTCTCAGTCAAGTCAATAGTTTAGGTCTCAGTCAAGTCAGTAGTTTAGGTCCCAGTCAAGTCAATAGTTTAGGTCTCAGTCAAGTCAATAGTTTAGGTCCCAGTCAAGTCAGTAGTTTAGGTCCCAGTCAAGTCAATAGTTTAGGTCCCAGTCAAGTCAATAGTTTAGGTCTCAGTCAAGTCAATAGTTTAGGTCTCAGTCAAGTCAGTAGTTTAGGTCTCAGTCAAGTCAGTAGTTTAGGTCCCAGTCAAGTCAATAGTTTAGGTCCCAGTCAAGTCAGTAGTTTAGGTCTCAGTCAAGTCAGTAGTTTAGGTCCCAGTCAAGTCAATACTTTAGGTCCCAGTCAAGTCAATAGTTTAGGTCCCAGTCAAGTCAATAGTTTAGGTCCCAGTCAAGTCAGTAGTTTAGGTCCCAGTCAAGTCAGTAGTTTAGGTCTCAGTCAAGTCAATAGTTTAGGTCCCAGTCAAGTCAGTAGTTTAGGTCCTTCTTTTCAAGATGTCCTATTGCTAGCGTCACACACACCCCTCTTTCACACACAGCCAAGCAAGCAAAACAAACAAACATACATGCAGCCATATGTAAGTTATCCTGTGCATTATCAATACATACATACATATATATATTACAAAATATATGTCACCCTCTTAGTGCTATATAATGGTTGGTTGATTGACTGAAACTTAATATTTGTTCAGCAGCTTCTCCATCACCTCCAATACGTGTCAGTATAATGTCTGGACATATGCTTCTGGCCTCCAGGTTTTACACTGAAGGGGATTTTGCATAATTTGACAGTTGTTCATCTTTCATATGGACTATGTTCTCTATATATCATTGAAACCTGCATAATACGTGTGTATACTGGTTTTGTATTTACAGGATAATATCAGTACACCGAGCAACAACTTTCAAAAACCGTACAATATATTTGATTGCATCCCCATGTGCACACTGGATCTTTTCGTTTATGAGTTAAACTTAAAATGATTGTGGATGGATTATGTTCAACATAAAAACAGACAGTTGGAAGAATGATACGAGTGTTTATGAATGTGGATTGTAGATGATTATGGGGTGATTTTTGCGGCAAAATAAATTGGATCGGAATTCAATTTCTTTTGGCACTAAAATGACTCCATAAAAGGAGTCCGCCACTTCAATCAGTTTAACAAGACATGGAAATGAAAAATAAAGCTTCCGTTTCTTAAAATACAGTTTTATTTTGTGAATTTACACTGATTAGCAACACATCTGAAAGCAACTCCATTATAGAAGAACCATTTCTAATAGGATTTTTGTTCATTACTTGGCTCATTACTTGCATGCTAAAGCGATCCTTTCTTTTTTTATAAACAGAAACAAAATGGTGGACAGAGGCATTAGTTAGTAAAACAAAGGTGCAAACGGTCGGTAGATGGGAGAGAATAGGAAATAAAAGAATGCAAACGCAAACTCAATTCATCTGAGAGCGGTTTGTAAACGCTCGTACTGTAAATGGTTAATAAGGAAGGAGAAACCTAGTACTTGGTAAATGAAAAAGACTGAACTGAAAACCTGTCTGATACAAATGGAAAGATGAAAAATAAGAACTGTGTCAAAAAGGAGAAATGGTATGAAAAAAAAGGGTACAATTGTGAGTAATTCTAAAAACGTGGTGTTGTCATAGTTCTCCCTAAAACCCCACCCCACACATACACTTTTACATGTTCTAAAACTCACACACATCAACCCTTTTCCCAGCTGTTCATATAACTGTGAGACCAAAAAGCTCAACTCTGCTCTGAGACAGATGATAGGGCTATTTACACAGCTAAAGAGGTGCCTCTCTCCTTCCCTCCTTTCATCCCCCTCTCCTTCTCTTGCCCCATCCCACTCGCCTTCCCTCCTTTCATCCCCCTCTCCTTCTCTTGCCCCATCCCTCTCTCAGTGTTCCAAATCCAATAGTTCACATTGCTAGCTGGGATATTGGTACATCTGTATATGAACTGTATGTCTACATGCCACTTAGAAATCATGGAAGAGTGATGACTATCTTCTTGAGAAATAACAACACGAGTTCCAGTTTCCACAACCGACAACGTCGTGAAAGGAGCTGTTGAGATGCAAATAAAAAGAGAAACTAAAGAGAGAGGCTAAAGAGGCTACGCAAACAACGTCTAGGCAACTATGAGCTGTCAAAGTGGTCTTATGAGCAGTCATAGGCATGACAAAGGGGCGACTTAGAGGCCTAATGACAATCCGGGGAGCACTCCTGCTAAATTTGATGCCCGGGTGCGGGCAGGATAAGATTCTCAACCCTTGTCTCATGATTTAAAATATAGGAGAAAAATATAGTATATGGCTTTAAAAAAAAAAAGAAAATCACACACAAAATACACACCATAGCAACAACGGCACCAGTTCCACGCTCAAGGCCCATGATTTTTATTTTAGAACTGAAGATACTTTTTGTATTTTGGGACCAGTTTTATTTATTTTTTCAAGCGTGACACAAATCTATATATTTTTCTTCTGAAACAACTCACTTTCCACAACCTAAAGTGTATCTTCCGTACTCTGCTCCTGCTATCTACTTTCTTGCTTCTATAGATTCTATTGGTTCTTCTGCTTCTAGAATCTCCTTCATAGTAGAAACCACCAGCAACTACATTGTGTTATAGTCCTACCACAGTAAAAGTGCAGCACAATAAAATACAAAATATATAGTTAAAAATCTATACCCAACATATCCAGTTTTCATATATCTCAGTTATATAGTATTTTTTTGTAATCTGAACAAGAATATAATTTGAGAGAAACCTGCAGGCAACACTAGAGCAACGTAGTCAGCCATATAAATTCAGATTCTTGCAAAAACATGCGTAACATCTTGCATTTCTCTGTAAAAGTATAGAAATGAGCACAAAGCTGAGTGAGATGACTACTACCAAATTGTGTTCAATTAAAAAATCTAAAATGTAATATATTTAATGAGATGACATGTTTTTATGATCTAAATGAGATTTAAAAGTATATAAATGATGATTCTTCACTAAAACGTGATTGTTTTTTTATTCCTTTTAGTTTGGCAAAATAAAAATGAAATTATCAAGAGGAGAGGACAATAAAAAATTCTGTGAGTTTAGAGTGAATCAGCAGCGGTGAACAACTGAGATGAAGGCCGGAGGTCGACTAGAAGAGAGCTAGGTAATGTAAATATAGATTCACTTTTAACAGAAGGTGAGAGAGGAGGAGGAGCAATAAAAAGAGGGATGAAAGAGAAAAACGAAGCAAGAGGCAGAGAGTGAAAGAAAGAAAACCTGTAAATTTTAAACCATCTCAAACCAGTTTTCCAGTCTGACTATTACTTTGTGGCCTCTCTGATTTCAGTCCTCTATGTATTGAAGCAGACATCATATGAGGAGAAAATCTAAGCGAAAAGAACATGGTGGTTGTTATGGTTACCATAAGGGCGTAAAGCGTTTCCGTACGCTAGCTAGTCACCATATTGTGCAGTTTAATAATACCACTGATGCATATCTAGACCCGCCAGTGTCGGCTGGAGATTATGAAGCAAGGAATATGATTGGCTGTTTCTAATTCCATAATCAACAATTAGCCAATGGCAGAGAAGAAATAACATAATCAGCCAATGGCAGTGAATATTGAACATGGGGGAGGAGTCAGTTTTCCAGAATCAGTTGTTGCAGCTTTATCATTTTAATCCTCGCCTTTCCAAATCAATGAGCCTTCACTTCTAGGAAGAGAATCCTCAACTCATTTCATCACTTTTCGCGCAAGTCTAAAAAATGTTAACTTAAAAGAACAATTTGTTAAAAAATACAAACAAAATAAAATCTTTTTTTTTTTTAAATGACAAAAGAGGACACTGACAAAAACAAAACTAAAATAAAAACAGACAAAAAAATAGGAGGGGTCCCCTCTTTCTTCTTAAACTGTATAAAGGCTTTAATATCACTCCCGCCATCTCTCTTTCTCTAGGCCTCCATTTTCTCTTTCTTTTTGTTCTTCTTGAGGAAGGAGGGAGTGCGGAACTTCTTCTTCTTCTTGTTGGGGGACTTGGAGGGCGAGCTCTCGGGGGAGAGGGCGGAGTCTTCAATCTTCTCGCCGGTGTGGACCTTGACCTCAATGCTCTCCACGCTGGTGGTCAGCTGACTGACCCGTTTGCTCAGCTCGTCGTTCACCTCATGGTCGCCGCCGTCCTTGCCGTTCTGCATCGTGTGGTTCTCTGGAAAGAGCAGCGGAGAGGGGTCAGAGGTCAGACAGGGTAGAACACCACCAACCACAACAACAAGAAACCTGATTCTGTGTATGCTACAGGCCTGTATACTATGTTTTGACCACAAAATATGTTCAGGTGCTACTATGGATAACTTTTCCAAATTCTCAGAAATCCTGGTTGGACGACCCTGGAATCAGGAAGGAATAACCAGGCAATCTGGGAATCTTCCGACCGGGATTTCTGGAAAACCTGGGAATTTTGGGGAAATTTCAACCCTAGGTGCTGCATTTACCATGAACCAAGAGCAACCTAGGAGAGGATGTCAACTGATGTCCCCTACCCTATCTGAAATCTGTCATTACAGTACAGCTGGTGTCTGTTAACTAATCAACACAAGTTCAATGAACACCTTTTTCAACAGAGTGCATTTCACAGCCAATGTTAATGTGACCGTGACTATGTGCTGTACGGGGATCCAGTTACCACAGCGAAGACTGTTCTTTACAAGCACTGTTCTGTTACAAGATCATTTCAATGTATTACAATGAACCAACGTGTGACATCATAAGAGGTTGTTGAGCAACAATCGACCCGACTTGGCCCCCACAGGAGAAGAACTGGTTGACTTAAGTCAAAAACTGGGTCACGAATTGTGTCGCCCGCACACACATGGAGCAGTTTGCTGTGGGGAACTGTGTTGATGGCTACTCTAGTGTTCTGTAGTTACGTGGTGTTGGTGTTTGTTGTTCAAAGGGACAGGAAGTAGTTACTACAGGAAGTAAAACTGAGTCATTGTTACTTATTAAGAGGAAGTAAGACACTATAGAATTGGTACTGATTAAACATAGTAAAGTTGATTTCACAATAGCAATGTAGTAGGTTTACATATAACTTTGTATCTATTATAACATTTGAGGTAAAAGTGGAACCAAAGGAATGTAGAATGTGTTTTTGACATAATAAAACACAGCACAACCTTAGTAAAGCCTGTTCTGTTGAAACGCACACAAACAAACACATGAACACATTTCACAACATTCTCTCTCTCTCTGTGGGATACCTTTTTTAGCTGGAGTTATTTGCGGGGACTGAGTTTGGGACAGAGACTGAGAGAGAGTGGAAGCGTCGTTGGAGGTTAGGTCGTGCTCGTCATCTGCAGGAGGGGGTGAGGGGTTGGGATGAGGGTTGAAGGGGTGGGAGTAAGGGGTCAATGGGTGAGGAGGGGGTGAGGGATTGGGATGAGGGTTGAAGGGGTCAGGGGGTGAGGAGGGGGTGAGGGATTGGGATGAGGGTTGAAGGGGTGGGAGTAAGGGGTCAAGTGGTGAGGAGGGGGTGAGGGATTGGGATGAGGGTTGAAGGGGTGGGAGTAAGGGGTCAAGGGGTGAGGAGGGGGTGAGGGAGTGGGATGAGGGTTGAAGGGGTCAGGGGGTGAGGAGGGGGTGAGGGATTGGGATGAGGGTTGAAGGGGTGGGAGTAAGGGGTCGGGGGGTGAAGAGGGGGAGAGGGGTAAGGGTGAGGGAGTGGGTTGGTAGAAGTAGGGTTGGGGGGGGGTGAGAGAGGGAAGTGAGGGTTTGGGGGTGAGAGATTAGTGTTGACACACATGTTAGAGGCAAACAGATCTGGGACCAGGCTACGTTGGGGTACATGGAATGTAGTGGTCGTTTTTTACCTCCAGTACATACAGTGAGGAATCTAATGGGTTAACGTGGTTCATTTAACCACCAGGTCATTCTCCTGGCCATTAGTAATACTATTAGTTTAGAAGTATACATCAGTGTCATTCCAAAAACCCATTCATTATCACAGTGGAGTTATAGCAGCAGCATTACAGACAAACAGTCATTCGTGAGACTATCAGCATCATAGTATACATAACAGCACATAGTATTACTGTGAGCACAGACATGCAGAAGAACATTCTAGAAGGAGCATAAGAACATTCTATAAGGAGCATAATATGGAATCCAGATTGGACTGGTGTAGAGTAGGTGGGGATACAGGGTGGATGGTGTCATGGCAACCGGGCCCACTCATACAGTGGGTGTGAAAACCTGCTGTGGGCCAGTCTGTCTGTTCTGTTGGCCGCCTTACTCATAGGATGGAGGGATGGTTCTGACTGCAAGATCAGGAACAACTCACTAAAAATGGTGTTGTGGCTTATCAAACGGGTTCAGCGACATCTGCAATCTGATTGGCTGAAATGGGGCTCCAAGCCATTGACAATTCCCTGTTATCGGACTGTCTATGGAAGTAGTAGCAGCTTTCACTGGAGTGGAATACTACTCATTTGACTAGTGTATAACATGGTAGATGACTGGTGTGTGTTTCTCTGTGGTTCTGTATGGGTGTGTGTGTGTTTCTCTGTGGTTCTGTATGGGTGTGTGCCTTCTCTGTGCGACTCTCTCTTACCACTCAGCCCCAGCTGTCTCTTCTCTATGTTCATCGTGTATTCGTCCATCTCTTTCTCAGACAGCTGACTGAAGGGGTTAGGAGGTAGAGGAACCATCTGGTCATCCTCTGATGCCACGTAGGGCTGGAGAGAGATAATGGAGCGAGAGAGAGAGGAGAGAAAGAGAGAGAGAGTGGAGAATGAGAGAGAGAGGAGAGCGAGAGAGTAGAGGGAGGGAGAGAGAGAGAAAGAGAGAGAGGAGAGATAGAGAGTAGAGGGAGAGAGAGAGAGTGGAGAGGGAGAGAGAGAGTGGAGACAGAGAGAGAGAGTGAGTGTAGAGAGAGTGAGTGGAGAGAGAGAGTGGAGAGCGAGAAGAGAGAGAGAGAGGAGGGAGAGAGAGAGGAGGGAGAGAGAGAGTGGAGGGAGAGAGAAGAGAGAGAGAGGAGAGAGAGTGGAGGGAGAGAAGAGAGAGAGAGGAGAGAGAGTGGAGGGAGAGAAGAGAGATAGGAGAGAAGAGAGAGAGGAGAGAGAGAGTGGAGAGAGAGGAGAGAGAGAAGGGAGAGAGAGTGGAGGGAGAGAGAGAGGAGAGAGAGAGTGGAGAGAGAGGAGAGAGAGAAGGGAGAGAGAGTGGAGGGAGAGAGAGAGGAGAGAGAGAGAGAGGAGAGAGAAGAGAGAGAGAGGAGAGAGAGAGGAGAGAGAGAAGGGAGAGAGAGTGGAGGGAGAGAGAGAGAAGGGAGAGAGAGTGGAGGGAGAGAGAGAGGAGAGAGAGAGAGAGGAGAGAGATGAGAGAGAGAGAGGAGTTAACATAGGATCAGACATAAGACTCCCCAGACTTTTAACATGGACAGATACATTGCTAAATTAGGACCAGAGTGAGTACACTAAGACATGGCAGTTCATCGTAAACCACAACACACACTAACACACAATTCAATAGAAATGGGCATATCACACAAACACACTCCAATACTTTCAAATGACTTACCAACAACAGGGAGAAACTATGATTCAGAGACACTGTCTAATATGAACACTGTTCTGTCACAACCACATCAGAACATGCACAACACACATTTGGTGACATAAGGAAGTAGAAAAACACTGGTCATTCATTGGTGGAGTGCACCATCATGCGTAAACACTCCATTTCACTCCCACCTCCAAAAACACACAAACAGTGATAATGTGACCTAACAGGACACCAACTGAAATGACAAACAGATAAAATGCACTAACACTGCACACTGTAGTATTCAAAAAGCCTGTAGAGACATTACCTTTACACGGACCGGCTGATCCTTCAACACGACATACACCATGTAGGGGAACAATATTCAATAAGTGATCAAATCTCACACTTATCAGTTTGATCTCAACTCTGACAGACAGAGACCTGGATTGTGTTATTTCCTTTTGCTATAAGATGATACCATCACCAAAATGCTGCCCAGAAGATCCAAAAGGATTAAGTTATTCACCAAAGTTGGCACTTTGAAGGACGGATGTCATTACAGAATCCCAGAGCCATAGAGATGTGTATTTCTGGTTCTAAACAATACATTAGCCCCACCTACTGGTCAAGGTTGGCAAATGCAATAACAAACAGCTAAGCCTATCTAGCCTGGATGATATGGTTTACTTAGCAAAATCCTCAAGGATGCTCACAGCTTACAGACTGCCGTATATACCCTATAATTCAAAAGACTGTCATATATTGAAATAAATATTGAAATATAATGGTAACCACTTTAGTTGTTGTTTATGACACTTATGGATGTACCACCAACAGGACTTCAGGTAAAGTGGTATATGGTTTTTTTCACACAGAGTTGCCACTCACCATTCGAGGTTCGTCCAATGGGATGCCTGCCAGGTGGTGAGAGCGAGGTCCGGACGTCATCATGTCGAATCTGTTCTGCTCTCTGATCTGTGATAGGACAAAACAGTGACATCACTTACAGCTACACAACCAGGAAGTGCATGGTAAGGATTGTGGTTCTGATAGGACGGTGGAAGGCAGAGAAGGAGCTGACAGAGAGGAGTTAAGTTGAAGTTGGCCTTAGTGATCCAGGGTCAGTTTTGCCTTTCTCCTACTGATGTTTATGGTAAAGATGTATGGAGGGTAGCTGATCCTAGATCTGTGACTTACTCGGTTTCTCCTCTCCAGCACCTCGCTAGGGTTGGTGTTCATAGGGACAAACTGATTGGGGTCCTCGATCCGGATTGGAGTGCCGCTGCTGTTGCCACCTTCCTCAGACTTCATCCACTGTAGAGAACAGAAAATACAAAAACATAGTCCAATCAGACAATAGACCAATCAGACCATAGACCAATCAGACAATAGACCAATCAGACAATAGACCAATCAGACCATAGTCCAATCAGACCATAGTCCAATCAGACCATAGTCCAATCAGACATAGTCCAATCAGACATAGTCCAATCAGACATAGTCCAATCAGACATAGTCCAATCAGACATAGTCCAATCAGTCTAGTTCATCCGGAGGGAAAGGCAGCCCAATTTTGATATTTTTCCCATAAATTGCTTTTCACCAATCAGAGCAGCTCTGAAAAGGATCTGATGTGAAAAGATCGGAAGTAATTGATCAAAAGACTGATTAGTGGAAAAATTGGGCTGCCTGTGTAAACATAGCCAAGGTGAACATGCTGGTATTCCTTTCTGAGTCATTATATGTGGTAATATCACAAAGATGTAATTCTCTAACATACCAGGAGAGGGCAGTCTAATATAAGGTTTCACCAGAATGTGGATCAGAGAACGTCAGATTGGCTCTTGACAAGCAACTGAGCTAGTCAGGACTAAGACCTGCACAACACAATGTGTAGACATGAACAGGGAGCTCTGTTTATGTGTGTTTATATAGAGTGTTAACCCTCCCTACAGTATGAGTACTGACCATGGTCCTGGTGTGTTTATATAGAGTGTTAACCCTCCCTACAGTAGGTGTACTGACCATGGTCCTGGTGTGTTTATATAGAGTGTTAACCCTCCCTACAGTATGAGTACTGACCATGGTCCTGGTGCATTTATATAGAGTGTTAGCCCTGCCTACAGTAGGAGTACTGACTATGGTCCTGGTGCATTTATATAGAGTGTTAACCCTGCCTACAGTAGGAGTACTGACCATGGTCCTGGTGTGTTTATATAGAGTGTTAACCCTCCCTACAGTAGGAGTACTGACCATGGTCCTGGTGTGTTTATATAGAGTGTTAACCCTGCCTACAGTAGGAGTACTGACCATGGTCCTGGTGCATTTATATAGAGTGTTAACCCTGCCTACAGTAGGAGTACTGACCATGGTCCTGGTGTGTTTATATAGAGTGTTAACCCTCCCTACAGTAGGAGTACTGACCATGGTCCTGGTGTGTTTATATAGAGTGTTAACCCTGCCTACAGTAGGAGTACTGACCATGGTCCTGGTGTGTTTATATAGAGTGTTAACCCTCCCTACAGTAGGAGTACTGACCATGGTCCTGGTGCGTTTATATAGAGTGTTAACCCTGCCTACAGTATGAGTACTGACCATGGTCCTGGTGTGTTTATATACAGTAGGAGTACTGACCATGGTCCTGGTGTGTTTATATAGAGTGTTAACCCTGCCTACAGTAGGTGTACTGACCATGGTCCTGGTGTGTTTATATAGTGTTAACCCTCGCTACAGTAGGAGTACTGACCATGGTCCTGGTGTGTTTATATAGAGTGTTAACCCTGCCTACAGTATGAGTACTGACCATGGTCCTGGTGTGTTTATATAGAGTGTTAACCCTCCCTACAGTAGGAGTACTGACCATGGTCCTGGTGTGTTTATATATAGTGTTAACCCTGCCTACAGTAGGAGTACTGACCATGGTCCTGGTGTGTTTATATAGTGTTAACCCTCCCTACAGTAGGAGTACTGACCATGGTCCTGGTGTGTTTATATAGAGTGTTAACCCTCCCTACAGTATGAGTACTGACCATGGTCCTGGTGTGTTTATATAGAGTGTTAACCCTCCCTACAGTAGGAGTACTGACCATGGTCCTGGTGTGTTTATATAGAGTGTTAACCCTCCCTACAGTAGGAGTACTGACCATGGTCCTGGTGTGTTTATATATAGTGTTAACCCTGCCTACAGTAGGAGTACTGACCATGGTCCTGGTGTGTTTATATAGAGTGTTAACCCTGCCTACAGTAGGAGTACTGACCATGGTCCTGGTGTGTTTATATAGAGTGTTAACCCCTGCCTACAGTATGAGTACTGACCATGGTCCTGGTGTGTTTATATAGAGTGTTAACCCTGCCTACAGTATGAGTACTGACCATGGTCCTGGTGTGTTTATATAGAGTGTTAACCCTGCCTACAGTATGAGTACTGACCATGGTCCTGGTGTGTTTATATAGTGTTAACCCTGCCTACAGTAGGAGTACTGACCATGGTCCTGGTGCGTTCGTCCACGGCCGCCACGTTAACCTTCATGTAACTGTTAGGGCTGTTGAGCCAGCGGGTCTTCTCCCTGGCCTGTCTCTGCTGGAGGAACTTAAACGGCAGCCGCGCGGCGCCCTCCTCCTCCTCGAACATGAACGCCGTCACCGTGGCCGGGATCTCCACGTCGGACTTGTGCCGAGGCTTCTCCCGAATGATGGGGTGGCGGTAAGCGTAGCCAGTCCGGTAGCCCTGTGGGGAAAAAGATACAGAAATCAATCAATCCATTAGACGTCATGTACATAGTGCGTTCAGTCCGGTAGCCCTGTGGGGAAAACAAACAAATGACAGAAATGTCCACCTACAAATAGGATTCCGTTTTGTATAGTACTTATTTGTCACAAAGTTTCTAAGTCCCTAGAGAGGTAAAAGTGGTAGGAAAGAAGACTCTTTAGTAGTGGAACAAAATGTTTTCAAGCTTTTGATCTCCCCATTCATCTAGAGTTCATTTTCAATAGTGCAAGTCATCTCTGTAGAATCTTCACTACATAGGAATGTAGTTCTTGTCTCTGTCCCACCCTTATTATTTGGACACAGCCCTGGACTCAAAACTATCGCCTCTGTCCACTAAGGAAAACGGAGAGAGAGAGAGAGAGAGAGAGAGAGAGAGAGAGAGAGAGAGAGAGAGAGAGACAGTCTCCGGCCACTATCCCATGATTCCTAGCTGTGGGAGAATTGAAAAACGATGAAGTGCAGCCGGAGGGGTTCCTGGCATCCATGGACAATGGAGTGTGTTCAGATACTTCCTGTCTCTTTCTCCCCCTCTCTCTTTATCTGTCTTTCTCCTCTCTGTCCCTTGCTCTCTCTCTCTCTCACCCTGTATAGCGCTTCTCTTCTCTATCCATGACTTAACTCTTTCTCTTTCTCTCGTCCTCCCTCCTTTTCATCGATACCAGACTATCCAGTCAGTGTCAATCACATATAGACTTTAACCAGGTGTTCGGAGACCAGACTCAACCTTTCAACTGGACTCAGGAAACACAGACTCAGAATCAGATGAGGTTCTTGGCATGCAGCTTCCTCTCCATATCAGAGGTATATGCTGTGGTGTTGTGAAACGTGTTATTCCGGTATATTCTGTACTATAAGAAATAGTATTTTTACGAGGTGTGAGACGAGACTATGTGATAGGAGCGGTCCCCTTCAGACAGCTACACAGACCGTTGGGTAATGACTCTCCAGATGCACTACATAGAGGACAGAGGTGAGAAGGGAGTAGACAAAAAATTTGAGAAGCGAGACTTGGGGAGACAAGAGAGGGAGGAGAGGAAAGAGGTGAAAAAGACAAATAGGAGAAGGCAAGAAAGAGGAGACGAGAGAGAGAGTGAGAGAGAGAGAGAGAGAAGGGAGAGAGAGAGAGAGAGAAGGGAGAGAGAGAGAGAGAGAAGGGAGAGAGAAGGGAGAGAGAGGGACCAGTTCCAGCAGGGCCAAGACCATAGATCACTGACCCAGTCCCAAGTCTACAGGGACCAGTTCCAGCAGGGTCCAGACCATAGATCACTGACCCAGTCCCAAGTCTACAGGGACCAGTTCCAGCAGGGTCCAGACCATAGATCACTGACCCAGTCCCAAGTCTACAGGGACCAGTGATGTAGTGTACTTTATGGAGTGACAGATCCAGTTGATGACCCAGAAACAGTAATGACAGAGGAAATGAGGACAGGATTGTACACTATATGTTGGATGCCAAGTCATTGTCCTTGAATTCCATTTCCCTGTTAGTTACACAACCTGGAGGTCAGATGCAGGAGGGGGGCTCCTGGGACAGGGCCAGCCCAGCAGGTCAACTCATAGCCTGGGTAGCGTGGGTGGTAGCCCCGCTTCCTCCCATGACCTTGGTGGCTAGTGCCAACTGGACATATGGCATAACAAGGAGTCACTGTCACAGCAAGGATATTATACAGTAATGTAGATTACAGTGTGTGTGTGTGTGTGTGTGTGTGTGTGTGTGTGTGTGTGTGTGTGTGTGTGTGTAAACCACTCACCAGGTTATCCAGCATCCTCATGAGAGATTCAAACTCCAGCTCTCCCACCTTCCACTTGTGTGGGCTTCCCATGTTGACAGACACTGCATCGGCCACCGCATGGGTCCGAGACTTATACTTCTCAGCATCTAACACAATCAGGTTGTCTACGCTGCCAGCACACGAGATCGCATTCACCTAGAGAGAGACGGGGGGAGAGAGAGAGAGAGAGATGGGGGGAGAGAGAGAAAGAGACAGATGGGGGAGAGAGAGAGAGAGAGACAGATGGGGGAGAGAGAGAGAGAGAGACAGATGGGGGAGAGAGAGAGAGACAGATGGGGGAGAGAGAGAGAG
>NC_138292.1:66542500-66552500 GCF_965601325.2 Salmo salar
CACCCCAGATATGACGTGAATCTCAGTGGACAGTTCAGCCAGAAGGGTGTGTCTCTCTCCCTCTCTCTCTCTCCCTCCCTCCTTCCCCCCTCTCTCTCTCTCATCCCTCTCTCTCTGCTGTACTATTTTCAATGGAGACCTTCCAACTTCAATAGCAGCAGCTGGACAGAATTCTTTACTTATTGTGACCCAACTCTTGTGAGACTAAAATGATCCCCAAATCTAATTTGGAAACCTGATTTCTGAGTATACATCGATTGTATTAAAATGTCATGTAAGTGTTTTATAAGTGCATCATACCCTAGGGACAATTCAGGGGTTAGAGGAAGGCTAGCTCGAGGACGTAACAGTCTCAGTCCCAAATGGCACCCTACATAGTGCACCACTTATGACCAGGGTGCCCATTGGGTTCTGGTCTAAAGTAGTGCCCTATGTAGGGAATAGGGTGCCTTTTGGGATGCAGATAGAGTCCACATAGATCATCCACTAGCTAGCGAACAGATCCTTGCTTCATATTGCTTTTCGATGTGGCTAAATTGAATAAGCCCTGTAATGGGAGTATGGTACGTCAGAGAGAGGGACTGTGTTTGGATGTGAATGCCCGGCGCATCAGAAGGAGTGCCTGCTGGGTGATTGGCTTGGAGCATGGAGTCAAACAGGTAATCCTTTCAAAACAACTACAACGATGATGACAACAACAACAACGATGATGACAACAACAACAACGATGACGACAACAACGACAACGATGATGACAACAACGACAACGATGATGACAACAACGACAACGATGATGACAACAACGACAACGATGATGACAACAACGACAACGATGACGACAACAACGACAACGATGATGACAACAACGACAACGATGATGACAACAACAACAACGATGATGACAACAACGACAACGATGATGACAACAACAACAACGATGATGACAACAACGACAACGATGATGACAACAACAACAACGATGATGACAACAATGACAACGATGAGCCAAGAAACTATCAAACTACTAATCCTCGTATCAACGATCATGAGAGCTAACGGAGTGGAATGTCTCTCTACTTCTCAGTTCCCATCCTAACTACTAATGAAACAATAACACAACATAATCAAACTTTAATCATAGGGCCAGCTGTCTTCCTACAGGTATCCTCTCCTTCACCTTTTAGCTCAGACAGCTGAGCCCAGCAAGAGCCCAGAATATCAACCCTGACCCACAGTGACCTTTCACTACACAGCGACCTCTCAGACACTGAACTCTGGATGCCTTCCATTCTCTCAGGAAGCTAATGGCGTTCGACCTTTAAAACCCTCCCCCTAGTGGGTTCAAACCCATAACAGACCCGTAGAGAAAGAGAGGGAAAGGAAAAAAGAGAAAAGAGGCCTTTAGTAGTCAGCTAGAGTATAGCAGTCAGCTGGAGTATAGCAGTCAGCTAGAGTATAGCAGTCAGCTGGAGTATAGCAGTCAGCTGGAGTATAGCAGTCAGCTGGAGTATAGCAGTCAGCTAGAGTATAGCAGTCAGCTAGAGTATAGCAGTCAGCTAGAGTATAGCAGTCAGCTGGAGTATAGCAGTCAGCTAGAGTATAGCAGTCAGCTAGAGTATAGCAGTCAGCTAGAGTATAGCAGTCAGCTAGAGTATGGCAGTCAGCTAGAGTATAGCAGTCAGCTGGAGTATAGCAGTCAGCTAGAGTATAGCAGTCAGCTAGAGTATAGCAGTCAGCTGGAGTATAGCAGTCAGCTAGAGTATAGCAGTCAGCTGGAGTATAGCAGTCAGCTAGAGTATAGCAGTCAGCTAGAGTATAGCAGTCAGCTGGAGTATAGCAGTCAGCTGGAGTATAGCAGTCAGCTAGAGTATAGCAGTCAGCTAGAGTATAGCAGTCAGCTAGAGTATAGCAGTCAGCTGGAGTATAGCAGTCAGCTGGAGTATAGCAGTCAGCTAGAGTATAGCAGTCAGCTAGAGTATAGCAGTCAGCTGGAGTATAGCAGTCAGCTAGAGTATAGCAGTCAGCTAGAGTATAGCAGTCAGCTAGAGTATAGCAGTCAGCTGGAGTATAGCAGTCAGCTGGAGTATAGCAGTCAGCTAGAGTATAGCAGTCAGCTAGAGTATAGCAGTCAGCTAGAGTATAGCAGTCAGCTAGAGTATAGCAGTCAGCTGGAGTATAGCAGTCAGCTGGAGTATAGCAGTCAGCTAGAGTATAGCAGTCAGCTAGAGTATAGCAGTCAGCTAGAGTATAGCAGTCAGCTGGAGTATAGCAGTCAGCTGGAGTATAGCAGTCAGCTGGAGTATAGCAGTCAGCTGGAGTATAGCAGTCAGCTAGAGTATAGCAGTCAGCTAGAGTATAGCAGTCAGCCAGAGTATAGCAGTCAGCTAGAGTATAGCAGTCAGCTAGAGTATAGCAGTCAGCCAGAGTATAGCAGTCAGCTAGAGTATAGCAGTCAGCTGGAGTACAGTAGCCCGCCGGAGTACAGTAGCCCGCCGGAGTACAGTAGCCCGCCGGAGTATAGTAGCCCGCCGGAGTATAGTAGCCCGCCGGAGTATAGTAGCCCGCCGGAGTATAGTAGTCAGCCGGAGTATAGTAGTCAGCCGGAGTATAGTAGCCAGCCGGAGTATAGTAGCCAGCCGGAGTATAGTAGCCAGCTGGAGTATAGTAGCCAGCTGGAGTAGTAGCCAGCTGGACCATAGTAGTCAGCTGGAGTATAGTAGTCAGCTGGAGTATAGTAGTCAGCTGGAGTATAGTAGCCAGCTGGAGTATAGTAGTCAGCTGGAGTATAGTAGCCAGCTGGAGTATAGTAGCCAGCTGGAGTATAGTAGCCAGCTGGAGTATAGTAGCCAGCTGGAGTATAGTAGTCTCAGTCATCTCACAGAGACAAAGCTTTCTGTGTGTGTGTGACTACTGTACCACAGTAAAGATTAGGTTTCTACATGTTACTCTGTCGTTTGTGACGGCTTCACCCAGGAGAAACCAAACATATACTAGGAGTAGGATCTTTTCAACTTCCAAATAAAAGTTGTGAACTAATTCAGTTCAGACCAACATTCTTCATTCAATTCAGTCACCACTAAGTTAACGTCGGAGTGAAGGGTTCTGTATCTCTTTACAATGACATTTGGCCTAGTTATTCTTCTCTCTGGGAAGATCTCAATTGCATTCTCCTCGCATCCTCTCCTTCTCAAAACCCATTGGAGGAGAAGGTCGAAGGGGAGGGACCTCTGGCTTTCTCCTCCAATAGGTTTTGAGAAGGAGACGAGGAGAGCGGAAGTTAGGAGAATGCAATTGAGATCTTCCCTCTGTCTGTCTGTCTCTCTGCTCTCTCTCTACTGGGTTACTGATCCGGTCTGCCCCACCCTGTCAGACAGCTGAGTGATGCTTGTTACTCCCACCTGTCAACAACTCACTCTGATTGTTCACCTGCAGTGCACTTGACGTGTCACAGAAACAGGTGCTTGGAGTGAGTGAGTGAGTGAGTGAGTGAGTGAGTGAGTGAGTGAGTGAGTGAGTGAGACATACAGGGGAGGCCATTCTTTTTCTTCTTCTTAGAGCAGCAAATAGAAACTAAGAAATAGAAAGTAGAAATAGAAACTAATAGAAGCTTGTAAAGCACTTCCCCGAACACCAGCGATTCTGCAGCAAAACTAGACAAGGACATCAACATTACCCAGCATTCACTACCACCACTGACATGATACTAGAACAGAGACAATGACAAATAGACAGGGTGATTTTGGTAATAACATGGCAGCCAGTCAGACAATAACATGGCAGCCAGTCAGACAATAACATGGCAGCCAGTCAGACAATAACATGGCAGCCAGTCAGACAATAACATGGCAGCCAGTCAGACAATAACATGGCAGCCAGTCAGACAATAACATGGCAGCCAGTCAGACAATAACATGGCAGCCAGTCAGACAATAACATGGCAGCCAGTCAGACAATAACATGGCAGCCAGATAGACAATAACATGGCAGCCAGTCAGACAATAACATGGACAATCACAGACGCAACAAACAGTCAGTGATAAAATACTCTTCAAGAAGTAACATACAGTAGAAATTCCCAGAGTCAGCAATATCCCAATCTCACACATGAAGAGACACAGTAATGTAACTGCAGGATAACATTGTATTCTCCATATCAAGCACATTACTCTACTCCCCTGACCTCCATGGCCTGACAAAACACAGACCAGTGTGTGTGTGTGTGTGTGTCTCCGCCTCTGTGCCAGAATGTTAGATTTCTGCTAATCCAATAGTTCTCTCTCAAATAATTCAAGGAAATAGACAGCTGATTAAGTGTTGGCGCTGTTTTGCTGGGTTTATGACAAGGGCTGCCAGAAACCTTTAACTCCACATGGCGCTGTATATTGGCTTACTGGCACAAACACACAGACTACACCTCCAACCTGGGCTGTGTTCAGTAGGACCAAATGGGATAAAACGGTTTGAATTGGAGAAGGACAATGAGCACTCTTATTGGACAATATCAGAGATAGTTGCTCTTCCATTTCAAAACCTTTTATCCTGTTTGGTACTACTGAACACAGTCCAGCACATGTCTAAAAAGAGAGCTCACTCCTGATTGGGTACAGGTTTGTTGGTTGTTATTGGGTGCATGTGCTTCCTGGTGCATTGTGACTGGACTTACCAGGTTGGTTGCGGACGCCTCAGCGAATGACAGTCCTCTGGGGATGATGAGGATGTGGTCCTGCTCTTTGCTGACTCGGACCTGGACACAACAACATTAAAACACCTTGTTATGACCTTGAAGCTTCACAGAGCTGCTGCTGACACCAGCAAAACTTTAGGAACCTGATGCTCAAAGACACTGCTCCCAAACAAAAGGACGGGCACACAGTTGTATGTGTCTTGAAAACATATCCTGTAGGCAGGGGATAAACAGAACTCAGATGACACATACCTGCTTCCATTGTCTCAAAACACAGTTCTACAGAATAGGTTTATGATGAGTTATGACATGGTTATGACACAGTTATGAATGAGGTTACTGCAAGGTTTATTTCTAACTGTGATGTAGGAGCTGGCGAAGTGTTCCCAGCTGAAGAGGTTCTAATAAAGGTTTTTATATGATTATCTAATGGTTGTCTTACTGTGATGTAGGAGCTGGCGAAGTGTGCCCAGCTGAACAGGTCCACCAGTCTGTAGAGGCTGGCCAGCTTGCAGCGTGTCTGCTTCTCCCCCTTCACCAGAGTGGTAGACTCCACTCCATACATGTCGTTGATGGGAGTGACCATTCCAAGGCCTGGAGGGGGTGAGCAGAGAAAGCAAAGCAGAGAGGGTTAAAAAAAAATGTGTTTATTTTTTTTTATTTTATTGTTGAGTGTGGGGATTGATAGCTCTCTTGTTCTCTGTATAATTATCAATATGAATATATGAATAATGACATGATGTCACGTCCTGACCATAGTAAGATGTTATTTTCTAAGGTAGAGTAGGTCAGGGTGTGACAGGGGGTGTTTTGTTTTTTGGGATGATCTCCAATTAGAGGCAGGTGGTCCTCGTCTCTAATTGGAGATCATACTTAAGTAGGGTTTTTGTTCCACCTGGGTTTGTGGGTAGTTGTATTCTGTTTAGTCTATGTACCTGACAGAAATGTGCGCTTTCGTTTTTCTCTTTGTTATTTTGTCTTTAGTGTTTTTGAGTTAAAATAAATGTCATCATGAGCACTTAACACGCTGTGCTTTGGTCCCCTCTCTACGACAGCCGTTACACATGAATCATTAACAATCAATACACACAGCCTGAAAATTAGATTACCTGCAGCCTGTGAATCGAGACAGACCATGCTCTCTCCATTCTAAGCACTAAGGACATCAACTGTTCTAAGAGGAAACCAATTCAATCATTCAATACATATTTTATTTGGAGAGACAAGATACTAAACAGATTTCAGATCAGTTGTTAATAACCATCCAAGACACAGTTAGAATACATCTGGGTTTGTCATATCTAACCAACTGATTTACTATAGAGTGCTCTACACTGGACACAAATAGCAACAAGCCATCCTTTGACACTGGCAATGTTAATATCAAAGAAAATTCTATGTAGTTACAGTACATTTTAAATAATTCAATAATCTTACTTCACATATTTCAAAAGTAATAAATAATACTTGACAATCTTATCCTTTTCATTCCTCATTTACAACAAATTGCAGCAAATTCTGTAACTTCCCGCTGGTTGCTGAGATTAGTGGTGTTATTATGTGTACATATTATGGGATATATGAGGTATAACTGAGGACTCTATATCACAGTGGTTGTCTTGATAATTCATCATTAGTTCCACATTCCGAGGTCTGTAATTGCATGATTGGAAACAGACTTCACATGTGGAAACCTGGACGGAACAGGGGATGAAAAGAGGGAAATATGCAAGGCTTTTCCAGAGTCAGCTAGGAGGGACAGGTTACTGATAGATAGTGTGTGTGTGTGTTTCTGTGTATGAGTGTGCGTTCTACCAAGTGTGTGTGTGTGTGCCTATACAGATTTGGAAGTCTCCACTTTTCAAAAACAATAGAGTTAAAAATATTGGCATAGTTGAAAGTCAATAGTATGGTATGCAGCTCCAGTGAGTGGCAGTTGGGCATTGCCTGGGTGACGGGCTGTACCAACAGCACTACTCCCTGAGGGGGGTTACGGGCCGTACCACCAGGATTGTTTTCATTAGGCACCAAATGGAAGAAAACTGAAAAAACGGACCGAAACAGGGAGGGATTACCTGAACATTCAATAAGAAATGCTCATTTTCATTGTGCTTTGCTACGGCGTGCCCTAATGGACCTACCACTACGACTCACAAAGGGGGGGGTTACGGGCCGTACCAACACTACTACTTACTGAGGGGGGTTACGGACCGTACCAACACTACTACTTACTGAGGGGGGTTACTGGCCGTACCAACACTACTACTTACTGAGGGGGGTTACGGGCCGTACCAACACTACTACTTACTGAGGGGGGTTATGGGCCATACCAACACTACTACTTACTTAGGGGTGAGGTGCTGAAGCCCGCCACGGATGAAGACATGAAGAAGTCAGCGATCTGTCGGAGGGCCAGGAGACCAGTGGGGTTGTTGCCTTTCTTCTTCTGCTCCTCAATCAGCCCCTCCAACTCATCCTTAAAGGCCTGGAGACGGGCGGGAGAGAGAGAGATAATGAGATAATGAAGAGAGAAAAGAGAGAAAGAATCACAGATCAGACTGGAGGTCCTTGGGTGTCACTCCCTCAGTAAACCCAGGCTGACTGACTGATCTAAACTGGCTGGCTGACCAGGGACAGAGAGGTCTATCCTTCTGTAATCTCCACGTCCTCAAGTCCCCCTGCACTACTTACAGCAGTACTGATACATGCACACACTACTACTGCACACCCTTCTTTACCCCATTCTGTCTTCTTTTTCTTCCTCTCCATCTCTTTCTCTGTTCACCTCCCTTCCTGACTGTGACCCAGTGCTGCTCCCAAAGCACTGCCACCACTGGAACGAGGACAGGTAGAGCTAAGGATCAAGGAAACTGAGGCGAGTCACACACAAACACACCGCCCACACACTCTTCAACAGCAGGGCTTAGATTTACCACAGTGTTGACTATATTTAACCTCATGAGTCATCAAATGAATTATGCCCAGTACAAGAGTTACTAGGCAATAACGTTGATATCCCATTACATCTCATTATCTCTTTATAAAAACCACACTATAATTTCAGAGATAAACTGTTTACAATAGCACGGTTAGTCGTGATGTACAGAAACACAGCAATCAGAAAAATAGTATCGCATATCAAATCTTAGCTATATAAACTATAAAAAGAGATCAAAAGCAAATAAAGTGAATTGTAATAAACAAGTAATAGCTTGAAAGACTGTATATTATGACTAACTGACAACGGGATGGGCCACCATGTTGCAATTGTTGCTTTTGCAAGAGAGGAACCGTTGTTCTGTTACTTAGTGACCTGGGTCAACTCTTATAAATGTCTTACAGTGCATCTCTTAAAAACAAGATTCAGAGAGGGGGAAGAAATAGGACGTGACACCATTTCAGTACAATGACTTGCTAAATAGAAACACATCCAATATTAATGTTTTTATTCCATGTCTCTCACAGACACACACACTTGCATAAGAGTAGTCAACTCCACAACAGCCTGGGTATAGATTCAGAGTCTCACCCTAAACACAAAACATTTCTGACAGTCTACTCTTCTTTAACCCCCCCCCCCCCCCAGCCGGCTGGCCCCATGGGATAGTCCATTATTGTTTGCGGATGGGATCGGGTCGATTCATTTCTCCCCTTGTGGGGGTGGTATTGTAAAATCTCTACAGCATCCCCTGGGAACACAAAACAGAACACAGAGCCAGTATAAATCTAGGGGTTCTGAGGGGTTCTGAGTCGGGGCCAAACATTCCGCTGTCGTTCGGGCCCTGTTGCCATAGTGACGGTTTTGGCTAGGTCTGGTTGCTGAACTGCAGTGGTGCGGATGTGGATAGGCTGTCTGCTGGGCTTGGGGTATGTTCTGGACTTTTCTATTATACTGTCGACTGATTTTACAGGCTGGAGTGAAAAGACTTGTCATAAACTCCATACTGTTCCCATGGTTCTATTTATCAGGCCTGGGGGGATCCTGTGTGTGGAACTTGATTACAACTGCCTTCATTACTTCTGAATCTGCATCAGTCTTAATAGTCTTTTACTGGAAAAGGCCTGCACGTGTGTATGACCCACACACACACCCACACACTGTGGCAGGCATTTGCAGTGTACGAGCTTGTGACGTGTTCAAAGACAGATTATAACGCTGAGCGGCAGGGATTTCATCCCCATCACCTTCATCTAACAGATTAAAGTGGATGTGATCATACATTTTTTGACCCTCTAATCCTCTGCAGAGAGACTAAAATAAAAACACAGATACAGCTCACGGAAGAGCATGTTAGCTAGCTGCTGTGGTGTGTGTGTGTGTGTGTGTGTTTAAACCCGCAAGGCAACCCTGTGCCATAACACTATTCTAACATTGAGTTGAAACAAACAGCCAGAGCCCAAATCTAATCAAGCTGGCCTGGGGTCCTTCTCTTGACACGAATAGCTGTCCACCATCCTGCCTGAGGAAAAAAAAAAAACACAAAACTGAAAAGCCAAGCCACGGTCACAGAGAGTTTTCCCACTTTCACGACACGTCTCTCCAGTTATTGGTTGGAGCGTATGGGAGGACGTGTGTGATTGGTTGGACGGCCAGGCTGTTATCCTCAAATCAGGAAGAGAGGATTCCGTGAGCATTCACAACGAAGAGATATTCATCTTTCAAAATGGCGTCTTTAATATAGTCTTTGAGCTTCTCTCTCATTATTAAGACATGCGGATTGGAGCTGGTCCAATGGCAGTCATTGTGAGAAAAAAATCTCTTCGAGGATACACTCCAAAGACTTCCCCTTTTAATCGTATCAGAATAAAGGCTTATATTTTGTGTGAGAAAGCCATAAACAGCACTATATTAAAGCCTTCAGTATAGAAATGTTACACAGCATGCTATATTTCTGTATTACCTAACGTGTTGTTAAACCTAATCAGCCTCGCATTCAACTATCTATTTGTTGGGATGATCCTCTTCCTGCTGACTCTACGGCTGCTGACAGACAGGTAAGACCGCTGGGATGCAGCTGAACCCTGTAGCGTGGGAAAGGACAACAGACACTTATGACTAGACTGTAGCTGGGTTTGCTATCGAGCATATTGTGTGCGATGGGAGGTGATGAAAAGGGTTTTACGTCACTACTGACGGTTTTAATGACGCCACTACCTCATCCAGACACACAATCTGGTCAAATAAATACTCACAGTTAAAGACACACACACACACACACACACACACCATGGTCCAGGTGAATCATAGTATACCCTGTAATTACAACTAGACACACTCCCAACAGCCTTGCTAGTTTAGTCAGCACAATGATACTC
>NC_138292.1:66557500-66565000 GCF_965601325.2 Salmo salar
TAGTATATCTCTCTCTCTCCTACTTACAGGACTGTAGTATCTCTCTCTCTCTCCTACTTACAGGACTGTAGTATCTCTCTCTCTCCTACTTACAGGACTCTGTAGTATATCTCTCTCTCTCCTTCTTACAGGACTGTAGTATCTCTCTCTCTCTCCTACTTACAGGACTCTGTAGTATCTCTCTCTCTCTCCTACTTACAGGACTGTAGTATCTCTCTCTCTCTCCTACTTACAGGACTGTAGTATCTCTCTCTCTCTCTCCTACTTACAGGACTGTAGTATCTCTCTCTCTCTCTCTCCTACTTACAGGACTCTGTAGTATCTGTGTGACTCTCTTCTTCTGTTCCATCATATTGAAGTCCTGTCTGAGGTCAGGTGACATGTTCCTCTCTCTCAGGTACTCGGGATCGTTGGGGTCGATGCGGTCAAAGTATCGTTCCTTAGGACCACCGGGTCCTCCACCGGCGCTGGGCGTGGGAGGGGTGGTCACCACGGCGTGATGGCTGCCTGCGCTCATGCCTGCTTCCTACGCTGCTCTGATCGAGCTCAGCTTCTCACTGGAACGAGAGAGAGAGAGAGAGAGAGAGAGAGAGAGGTTTAGAATAGAGATCTGACAGTTTGAGTTGCGTCATCCATCATTCAAGTTGCTTGAGATAATGTCACTTGCAACCTGTAACTGCAACAGTAATTGTGTCCAATTGCTTATTGTGACAGCGGTTTTACACTGAACTAAACTAAAAGACACAATGGAAATAGGACAGATATGTAGAAAAACAATGGAAATAGGACAGATATGTAGAAAAACTATGGAAATAGGACAGATATGTAGAAAAACAAGTCCAGAACATGTAGTTCCCAACTTCCCATTTAGTGGTGGAAAGGTTTATCATCCCAAAGGGAACATTTATTCTGCACAAGTCTAATTTGCCAGACTGTGGGAAAACAATGGTTTTAAGTCATGTTGCAAACTACCATTGAGCACAGATGCAGAGCCCCAAGTTATGAATAGACCCAAACTAAGTCTATTCCTGTGGGCAACAACTGTTCCAACTAAAAAGAATCCAAACTAGCATGGACCCTTGACTTTTTTTAAACCAAAGAGGACTATCACTGCAAAATAAGTGAATTCCTCTGAACAGCGACCATTGACTTTAACCAAACTGCACGCTAAACAGACAGTGAGACATGAGTATGCAGAGCCCCAGGTCAAGTGTAAATACAAAGTCAATTCATTTCACCATTACCTTTCTAAAGAAGCTATTCCTATGACATTACTAATAATCAAACAGAGAGATAAACAGACAGAAGTACAGGATAACAGGTGACATGTCCCACAGGGGACAGACGGACAGAGAGGAAACAACAGCAACGTGTCTGCCAAGCAAGAAGAGGATGCCCATCCTATCAGGTCGTCTGCTGTGGGAAACGTTGCTCTCTGATTGGTCAACGATCTGACGCCAGCAACAGGAGTCAGGACCCGCTCTGACTCTGGACAGATTTGTGTTTCCATCATCCCCCCACACACACACACACACACACACACACACACACACACACACACACACACACACACACACACACACACACACACACACACACGCTGTTATCTACATGGAACGTGCTCCAGAGCGGGAAAGAAAGACAAACAAAGCGAACGAGAGAGAGACTCATATTTTGTTAGCCCATCAGGGTCATGACTGGGTTAGTGAATACATTTCCCCTGACTATTGCCTCACCCTGTTCCAGTTGGCATGACAACACACAACAGTTGGAAACAGCTATAGTATGTGTTATTGACTCTCCTGAACCACTTGTTGCCATGCCAAATGAAGGAGAGAGCACAACAATGTCTGCAAAAGGGCCATGGATTTAATGACGGTATGAATGGAAAAGATCAACTAATGAGACAGAGAGTGTAAGAAACCATCTCCCAGGTTGCTTTGCGGCGTGGCTGTGGAGGTTAAAGGCTTCGGTTCGGCTGGCGCCTAGCCAAGTGTGCTCACATACTCTCTTCAAAGATCTTCGCTTGAAAAAGCAAAAAGCGGCAATAGTACCGTTTGTCCATCTTGAGGCGCCGTAGCCAGTATACACTTCCTCAACATAGTCTGAATTAATCTAAGATAACTCAAGAAATGTCATTCATTTTGACGGTTCTGCCGAGTAGATCTTAGTCACGCAATTTTACTAAATGTTTGGTGCAGTATTTCTCTTCGGCCTGCCTCGAGAAAAAGAGTTGTGTGCACGAACAGCTGAAATAAAACTCTAGCCGAAGACCAAAACAAACAAAAACGTCACAAAATGTCGTCAAAATACACTGCTCAAAAAAATAAAGGGAACACCTAAACAACACAATGTAACTCCAAGTCAATCACACTTCTGTGAAATCAAACTGTCCACTTAGGAAGCAACACTGATTGACAATACATTTCACATGCTGTTGTGCAAATGGAATAGACAACAGGTGGAAATTATAGGCAATTAGCAAGACACCCCCAATAAACGAGTGCTTCTGCAGGTGGTGACCACAGACCACTTCTCAGTTCCTATGCTTCCTGGCTGATGTTTTGGTTACTTTTGAATGCTGGCAGTGCTTTCACTCTTGTGGTAGCATGAGACGGAGTCTACAACCCACACAAGTGGCTCAGGTAGTGCAGCTCATCCAGGATGGCACATCAATGCTAGCTGTGGCAAGAAGGTTTGCTGTGTCTGTCAGCGTAGTGTCCAGAGCATGGAGGCGCTACCAGGAGACAGGCCAGTACAACAGGAGACGTGGAGGAGGTCATAGGAGGGCAACAACCCAGCAGCAGGACCGCTACTTCCGCCTTTGTGCAAGGAGGAGCACTGCCAGAGCCCTGCAAAATGACCTCCAGCAGGCCACAAATGTGCATATGTCTGCTCAAACGGTCAGAAACAGACTCCATGAGGGTGGTATGAGGGCCCGACGTCCACAGGTGGGGGTTGTGCTTACAGCCCAACACCGTGCAGGACGTTTGGCATTTGCCAGAGAACACCAAGATTGGCAAATTCGCCACTGGTGCCCTGTGCTCTTCACAGATGAAAGCAGGTTCACACTGAGCACGTGACAGACATGACAGAGTCTGGAGATGCCGTGGAGAACGTTCTGCTGCCTGCAACATCCTCCAGCATGACCGGTTTGGCAGTGGGTCAGTCATGGTGTGGGGTGGCATTTCATTGGGGGGCCGCACAGCCCTCCATGTGCTCGCCAGAGGTAGCCTGACTGCCATTAGGTACCGAGATGAGATCCTCAGACCCCTTGTGAGACCATATGCTGGTGCGGTTGGCCCTGGGTTCCTCCTAATGCAAGACAATGCTAGACCTCATGTGGCTGGAGTGTGTCAGCAGTTCCTGCAAGAGGAAGGCATTGATGCTATGGACTGGCCCGCCCATTCCCCAGACCTGAATCCAATTGAGCACATCTGGGACATCATGTCTCGCTCCATCCACCAACGCCACGTTGCACCACAGACTGTCCAGGAGTTGGCGGATGCTTTAGTCCAGGTCTGGGAGGAGATCCCTCAGGAGACCATCCGCCACCTCATCAGGAGCATGCCCAGGCATTGTAGGGAGGTCATACAGGCATGTGGAGGCCATACACACTACTGAGCCTCATTTTGACTTGTTTTAAGGACATTACATCAAAGTTGGATCAGCCTGTAGTGTGGTTTTCCACTTTAATTTTGAGTGTGACTCCAAATCCAGACCTCCATGGGTTGATAAATTGGATTTCCATTGATTATTTTTGTGTGATTTTGTTGTCAGCACATTCAACTATGTAAAGGAAAAAGTATTTAATAAGATTATTTCTTTCATTCAGGTCTAGGATGTGTTGTTTAAGTGTTCCCTTTATTTTTTTGAGCAGTATATATGCACGAACTGTTCCGGATGGGAATCATGGGTCGCCTTTAGGTTAACCCTTGTATTAGAGACGGGAGGGGCAGTATTAGAGACGGGAGGGGCAGTATTAGAGACGGGAGGGGCAGTATTAGAGACGGGAGGGGCAGTATTAGAGACGGGAGGGGCAGTATTAGCAATGAGAGGGGCAGTATTAGCAATGAGAGGGGCAGTATTAGCAATGAGAGGGGCAGTATTAGAGACGGGCAGTATTAGAGACGGGTAGTATTAGAGACGGGAGGGGCAGTATTAGAGACGGGAGGGGCAGTATTAGAGACGGGCAGTATTAGTGATGGGAGGGGTAGTATTAGAGACGGGAGGGGCAGTATTAGAGACGGGAGGGGCAGTATTAGAGACGGGAGGGGCAGTATTAGAGACGGGAGGGGCAGTATTAGCAATGAGAGGGGCAGTATTAGAGACGGGCAGTATTAGAGATGGGCAGTATTAGAATTAGAGATGGGAAGTATTAGAGATGGAAGAGGCCGTATTAGAGATGGAAGGGGCCGTATTAGAGATGGAAATGGCCGTATTAGAGATGGAAGGGGCCGTTTTAGAGATGGAAGGGGCCGTATTAGAGATGGAAGGGGCCGTATTAGAGATGGGAGGGGCAGTATTAGAGATGGAAGGGGCCGTATTAGAGATGGAGTATTAGAGATGGGAGGGGCAGTATTAGAGATGGAAGGGGCCGTATTAGAGATGGAAGGGGCAGTATTAGAGATGGAAGGGGCCGTATTAGAGATGGAAGGGGCCGTATTAGAGATGGAAGGGGCAGTATTAGAGATGGAAGGGGCAGTATTAGAGATGGAAGGGGCCGTATTAGTGATGGAAGAGGCCGTATTAGAGATGGAAGGGGCCGTATTAGAGATGGAAGGGGCCGTATTAGAGATGGGAGGGGCAGTATTAGAGATGGAAGGGGCCGTATTAGAGATGGAGTATTAGAGATGGGAGGGGCAGTATTAGAGACGAGAAGTATTAGAATTAGAGATGGGGAGGGGCAGTGTTAGAGATGAGAAGTATTAGAATTAGAGATGGGGAGGGGCAGTATTAGAGACGGGAGGGGCAGTATTAGAGACGGGAGGGGCAGTATTAGAGATGGGAGGGGCAGTATTAGAGATGGGAGGGGCAGTATTAGAGATGGAAGGGGTAGAGAGCAGGCTGGCCTCAACCAGATGGCTTGAGGTTTCCACCCAACAGAGAGAGAGCAACCACTACAGCTGGAACTGTTTTCACACACAGACACAGACAGACAGAGAGAGAGAGAGAGAATGTAAACATATGTTTCCCATGCCAATAAAAAACATTGAATTGAATTGAGAGAGAAAGCGAGAGACCTCTACAGCTGAGATTGTTTACCAACCACTCCAGTCACATGACCGCAGGCCACTTAAGAGGGTTACCCTAGCAGCAGAGAAAGATCTACTGTACCTGCTGTCTCACTCTCTCCTCCCTTTCTTTTCTCCCTGTCCCTTTCCCTTCCTTTCTCTTTCTAATGGAACTGAACAAGATGTTTCAGATTAAGAGCCACAACGCACAGCTCTGGGCTACCCTGTAGTCTGGACCCGACCCAGTGTGTTGAACAACGCACAGCTCTGGGCTACCCTGTAGTCTGGACCCGACCCAGTGTGTTGAACAACGCACAGCTCTGGGCTACCCTGTAGTCTGGACCCGACCCAGTGTGTTGAACAACGCACAGCTCTGGGCTACCCTGTAGTCTGGACCCGACCCAGTGTGTTGAACAACGCTCAGCTCTGGGCTACCCTGTAGTCTGGACCCGACCCAGTGTGTTGAACACACAGCTCTGGTCTACCCTGTAGTCTGGACCCGAGCCAGTGTGTTGAACACACAGCTCTGGTCTACCCTGTAGTCTGGACCCGACCCAGTGTGTTGAACACACAGCTCTGGTCTACCCTGTAGTCTGGACCCGACCCAGTGTGTTGAACACACAGCTCTGGTCTACCCTGTAGTCTGGACCCGAGCCAGTGTGTTGAACACACAGCTCTGGTCTACCCTGTAGTCTGGACCCGACCCAGTGTGTTGAACACACAGCTCTGGTCTACTCTGTAGTCTGGACCCGAGCCAGTGTGTGTGTTTCAATGGGACTACATTGACTCAGGCTATGAGCCGGCGAGCATGCTGGTTACTACAGCCCCCTGCAAGCTCCTCTCTGTGTTACAAGGGACACAGCTATAATAGTTTGAACTTACAGTAGGGGACCTTGTATGGACACAAAGCAAGATGAATGATCTCTTTATGACTTTATTGTAAGACACTACTAATACATTTCCCTCAAAAAGCTAATGTATAAAGTACCAGTCTGTCTGTATGTACATTACATGTTTGAGCCAAACTCCAGATGGTATATCATTATGTGTACATAGTACCAGTTAGTATATAAAAAATACTATTACAAGTGAAAGACGACATAGATTCAAAGCCAATGTAGTGACAGGTTGTCTGATAGTCTGACCAAATAGGCCATCGCCATGACACTGGAGACAAGTGCATGCTGGACATTCCGATGCCATGCCCAGCTGACACTTGTGACCCCGAGAGGGGAAGGGCTTAGGGGGATGACATGAGTTAATGGGTTTACCACGTTGTCATGACAACCAGACAGCCAAATAGGGCCAACAGTGCATCCTACAGCAGGGTTTCCCACGCTGCAATGTAAATAGAAGGATGGTACTATGAGCAGGGACCAATAGTCTTTTCTGATACATGACCTATGGAGTCACCGTTCACAGGTGGTTTCTAGAGTTTTACCTCAGGTCGCCAGGTCAGATTTCAGCAAATAAATCATTACTACTATACAAAGGGCTGGGAGTTTTTCCTGGTCCTGTCTAATATAATATGGACTGTAATGTAGGACTACAGTGTATGAGCCTTACTATCCTGTCTAATATAAGCTGTAATGTAGGACTACAGTGTATATATGAGACTTACTATCCTGTCTAATATAAGCTGTAATGTAGGACTACAGTGTATGAGCCTTACTATCCTGTCTAATATAAGCTGTAATGTAGGACTACAGTGTATGAGACTTACTATCCTGTCTAATATAAGATGTAATGTAGGACTACAGTGTATGAGCCTTACTATCCTGTCTAATATAAGATGTAATGTAGGACTACAGTGTATGAGCCTTACTATCCTGTCTAATATAAGCTGTAATGTAGGACTACAGTATAAGTGAGGTCTATGATCATAACCTGTATGACATTTAGGAAGGTCAACATTGCGTCGGCTTCTTGATATCAAGCCACTGCTCCACTTAGGCTTGGCTGGAGCTGACATGACTCTCTTTATCAGCTGAATCATCACACATTGGAACACTTATGTTTCTTCTATGGCAGAACTCCAAACCAACCTTCTCCCCCCCTCTCGTCCCCTCCCCCCCTCCTCCTCTCTCCCTCTGATCCTCAACTCTGTAATTTACATGGACATTAATAAAATCCCAGCTAGAATAATCTGTTCAAGTCAAAGCAGCTGGACAACTCTCCCTGAAGGTTACATAACATCACATTCCCCGGGGTGTGTGTGTGTGTGTGTGTGTGTATGTATGTATCATTGTGCCTGTGTGTGATTGAG